>NW_024542305.1:7500-12500 GCF_016758785.1 Suillus bovinus
ATGAGTGACTTTGATCAGGAAAGTCGCTTGGAAGATAAGAGACACGCAAATTTGATGATTTTGGATAGGCTTTCATAATGAAAAGTGGTCAAAAGACGAGGAATGCGCAAATTTGGTGATTTTGAATAGACTCTGATTAGGAAAAGTGGTCAAAAGATAAGCAATGTGCAAATTTTGCGATTTTCAATAGACTTTGATTAGAAAAAAGACATCAAGCAGGTTTCAAGCCTGCTCGGTTTCAGATTTCAAGTCTGTTGTGGTGCGCAGGTTTTGAACCTACAGATTTTGAGTCTGTAGTGGTATGCGGGTTTTGAACCCACAGATTTTGATTCTGTAGTGAACCACTTGGACAACACCAGTTATGATGTGTGTGTAATTGTGGGGGCTTTGTGTAGACTTTCATTAGGAAAAGTCGTCAAAAGATGAGAAATCCGCAATTTTGGCGATTTTGTATAGACTTTGATTAGGAAAAATGACATGTAACAGGTTTCAAGCCTGCTCGGTTTCAGATTTCAAGTCTGTTGTGGTGCGCAGGTTTTGAACCCACAGATTTTGAGTCTGTAGTGGTATGCGGGTTTTGAACCCACAGATTTTCAGTCTGTTGAGAACCACTTGGACAACACCGGTTATGATCTGCATGCAAATGTTGCGATTTTGCATAGACTTTCATTAGGAAAAGTCGTCATAAGATAAGAAGTCGGCAATTTTAGTGATTTTGAATTGACTTTGATTACAAAAAATGACCTCGAGCAGGTTTCAAGCCTGCTCTTGCAGATTTCGATTCTGTTGCGGTGCGCAGGTTTTGAACCTACAGATTTTGAGTCTGTAGCGGTACGCAGGTTTTGAACCCACAGATTTTGAGTCTGTTATGACAACCACTTGGACAACACCGGTTATGATCTGCATGCAAATGTTGCGATTTTGCATAGACTTTCATTAGGAAAAGTCGTCATAAGATAAGAAGTCTGCAATTTTGGCAATTTTGAATAGACTTTGATTACAAAAATGACATCAAGCAGGTTTCAATCCTGCTCTTTCAGATTTCAAGTCTGTCGTGGTGCGCAGGTTTTGAACCCACAGATTTTGAGTCTGTAGTGGTATGCGGGTTTTGAACCCACAGATTTTCAGTCTGTTGTGAACCACTTGGACAGCACCAGTCATGATGTGTATGCAATGTTGGGGGTTTTGTATAGACTTTCATTACAAAAAGTGGCCAAAAGATAAGAAATGCGCAAATTTGGGAATTTTCAATAGACTTTCATTAGGAAAAGTCATCAAAATATAAGAGATCCGCAATTTTGGCGATTTTGAATAGACTTTGATCATGAAAAATGACGTCCAGCAGGTTTCAAGCCTGCTTGGTTTCAGATTTCAAGTCTGTTGCGGTGTGTAGGTTTTGAACCCACAGATTTTGAGTCTGTTGCGGTATGCGGGTTTTGAACCCACAGATTTTGATTCTGTTGTGAACCACTTGGACAACACCGGTTATGATGTGTACGCAATTTTGGCGAATTTGGATAGACTTTCATTAGGAAAAGTCGTCAAAAGATAAGAGATCTGCAAGTTGGGCGATTTTGTTTAGACTTTGATTAAGAAAAACAACATTAACCAGGTTTTAAGCCTGCTTGGTTTCAGATTTCAAGTCTGTCGTGGTGTGCAGGTTTTGAACCCACAGATTTTGAGTCTGTAGTGGTTTGCGGGTTTTGAACCCACAGATTTTGATTCTGTAGTGAACCACTTGGACAACACCAGTTATGATGTGGACACAAAGCTTGCGATTTTCAATAGACTTTTATTAGGAAAAGTCGTCAAAAGATAAGAGATCCGCAATTTTGGCGATTTTGTATAGACTTTAATTAGGAAAAATGACATGTAACAGGTTTCAAGCCTGCTCAGTTTCAGATTTCAAGTCTGTCGTGGTGTGAAGGTTTTGAACCCACAGATTTTGAGTCTGTAGTGGTTTGCGGGTTTTGAACCCACAGATTTTCAGTCTGTTGAGAACCACTTGGACAACACCAGTTATGATGTGCACCCAAATCGTGTGATTATGTATAGACTTTGATTAGGAAATGATAAGAATCGCAATTTTGGGGATTTTATATAGACTTTCATTGAGAAATGTTAAGAAAAGATAAGAAAAGCCCAAATTTTGCGATTTTATGTAGACTTTCATTAGGAAAGATGACCAAAAGATATGAAAAAGCCCAAATTTGCGATTTTATGTAGACTTTCATTAGGAAAGATGACCAAAAGATAAGAAAAGCCCAAATTTTGCGATTTTTACATGGACTTTCATTAGGAAAGATGACCAGAAGATAAGAAATGCCCAAATTTTGCGATTTTGCATAGACTTCATTAGGAAAGATGACCAAAAGATAAGAAAAGCCCAAATTTTGCGATTTTACATGGACTTTCATTAGGAAAATTGATCAGAAGATAAGAAAAGCCCAAATCTTGCGATTTTGCATAGACTTCATTAGAAAAGGTAAGAAAAGATAAGAAATGCCCAAATTTTGCGATTTTATATAGACTTTCATTATAAAATGTCAAGAAAAGATAAGAAATGCGAAAATTTTGCGATTTTGTATAGACTTTCATTATGAAAAGTTGTCAAAAGATAAGAAAAGCCCAAATTTTGCGATTTCATATAGACTTTCATTAGGAAAGATGACCAAAAGATATGAAAAGCCCAAATTTTGCGATTTTGTATAGACTTTTATTAGGAAATGTCAAGAAAAGGTAAGAAATGCGAAAATTTTCCAATTTCATATAGACTTTCATTAGGAAAGATGACCAAAAGATAAGAAATGCGAAAAGTTTGGGATTTCATATAGACTTTCATTAGAGAAAGATGAGAAAAGATAAGAAATGCGCAATTTTGGCGATTTTGTATAGACTTTCATTAGGAAAGTGTAGTGTCCGCAATTTTGACATATTTGTATAGGAAAGTGTAGTGTTTTGATATAGTGGACACTAGGAAAGTGTTGTGTCCGCAATTTTGACCATTTCATTAGGATTTTCCTAATGTGGACGCAAAAATCAAGGATTTCAGGAGGCTGAATTTTTCAGTGTCCAAAAATGCTCAAAAACGCGATATAGTGGACATAGTTTCGCACGCCTACTGCGCTCCAGGCATATCACGGACAAACAACACAGCTTTCCTACTATATGGGAGTGGTGCATGGCAACAATGGAAACAACGCTAATGGGCGCGTTTTTGAGGGTTTTGGCATACTTTTATTAGCGAAATGGAGCTAATGGACGCGTTTTTGAGGGTTTTGATAAGCTTTCGATAGGGTACGAGGCTGATGGATGGAATTACGATGGGTTTGCTGCGCTTATATGCGCTCGGATGAGGTCTATGCGTCGGACCTCATCTATGAAACCAGCCCTTTGGCAAGGCTGTAGACCGCGAGGCCTGCCATCTCTTGGCCTCGCGGTAAGGGCGCATGCTGGAGAGGCGCGTCCACCCTTAATAGGGAGGAACCGACGCTTCTCTTTGGGGTCCTCCTTAGGGAGGATCTCGAAGGGGAGCGAAGGAAAGCGCTTCAAAGGCAAGAAGGGGGAAGGGGCGAGGGCGAAGGGAGAAGAAGGAAAGAAAAAAGAAAAAAAGACGAGGGAGAAGATAAGCGAGCGAGTGAGAAAAAAAAAAATAGAAAATAAGTGAATCGACCGGTACGCCGCGTAACCTAATTTTTGTTGACTTTGGGCGTAGTGGTTTAGGGCAGGTCTCTCTGTGATCCTAACCTTTGTCAAGGTTTTTGCTTGACTTTGGGCGTAGTGGTTTAGGGCAGGTCTCTCTCTGTGATCCTAACCCTTGTCAAGGTTTTTGCTTGACTTTGGGCGTAGTGGTTTAGGGCAGGTCTTGCATAGAAGCCTAATGGTCATTAGGATATTTTCCTTACTTTGAGGGTAATGGTTTAGGGCAGGTCAATAGTCAGACATTATGTAGTGTAGTGTAGTATAGCGATGTAGACAATGATAGATTTGTGAAATAAATTTCATTTGACTTGTCAAGATTATGAATATTTGTTGAAGTGATCAGTTGACTAGGGTGGTGTGTATAGCAAAGTGCTTATTTGTGTAAGAAATGTGTTGTGTTGAATTGGTGAACACTTGTTTGTATAGGGAAAGTGTTGTGTTTTATTTTGGTGGGCGCATTTTTGGCTTATCTGTATAGGAAATGTGTTGTGTTGAATTAGTGAACACTTGTTTGTATAGCAAAAGTGTAGTGTTGCGCAATTTTGCCTTATTTGTATTATAGGACATGTGTTGTGTTTTATTTGGTGGACGCATTTTTAGCTTATTTGTGTAGAAAAAGTGTAGTGTTGAATTAGTGGACACTTGTTTGTATAGGAAAAGTGTAGTGTTGCGCAATTTTGGCTTATTTGTATCAGAAATGTGTTGTGCTGTATTGGTGGACACTTGTTTGTATAGGAAAAATGTAGTGTTGCGCAATTTTGGCTTATTTGTGTTAGAAATGTGTTGTGTTTTATTTGGTGGACGCATTTTTGGCTTATTTGTATAGCAAAAGTGTAGTATTGAATTAGTGGACACTTGTTTGTATAGGAAAAGTGTAGTGTTGCGCAATTTTGGCTTATTTGTATCAGAAATGTGTTGTGTTGTATTGGTGGACACTTGTTTGTATAGCAAAAGTGTAGTGTTGTATTTGGTGGACACAATTTTGGCTTATTTGTATAGGAAATGTGTGGACAGTTGTTTGTATAGCAAAAGTGTGATAGGAAAAGTGTAGTGTCTTGACATAGTGGACATAAGCAAGTGTCCGCAATTTTGACATGTTTGTGTAGGAAAAGTGTAGTGTCTTGACATAGTGGACATAAGCAAGTGTCCGCAATTTTGACATGTTTGTGTAGGAAAAGTGCAGTGTCTTGAAATAGTGGACATTTGCTCATGTCCGCAATTTTGACATGTTTGTTTAGGAAAAGTGTAGTCTTTTGATATAGTGGACATTTGCTCATGTCCGCAATTTTGACATATTT
>NW_024542305.1:22500-23911 GCF_016758785.1 Suillus bovinus
TTTTGAACCCACAGATTTTGATTCTGTAGTGAACCACTTGGACAACACCAGTTATGATGTGGACACAAAGCTTGCGATTTTCAATAGACTTTTATTAGGAAAAGTCGTCAAAAGATAAGAGATCCGCAATTTTGGCGATTTTGTATAGACTTTAATTAGGAAAAATGACATGTAACAGGTTTCAAGCCTGCTCAGTTTCAGATTTCAAGTCTGTCGTGGTGTGAAGGTTTTGAACCCACAGATTTTGAGTCTGTAGTGGTTTGCGGGTTTTGAACCCACAGATTTTCAGTCTGTTGAGAACCACTTGGACAACACCAGTTATGATGTGCACCCAAATCGTGTGATTATGTATAGACTTTGATTAGGAAATGATAAGAAATCCGCAATTTTGGGGATTTTATATAGACTTTCATTGAGAAATGTTAAGAAAAGATAAGAAAAGCCCAAATTTTGCGATTTTATGTAGACTTTCATTAGGAAAGATGACCAAAAGATATGAAAAGCCCAAATTTTGCGATTTTATGTAGACTTTCATTAGGAAAGATGACCAAAAGATAAGAAAAGCCCAAATTTTGCGATTTTACATGGACTTTCATTAGGAAAGATGACCAGAAGATAAGAAATGCCCAAATTTTGCGATTTTGCATAGACTTTCATTAGGAAAGATGACCAAAAGATAAGAAAAGCCCAAATTTTGCGATTTTACATGGACTTTCATTAGGAAAATTGATCAGAAGATAAGAAAAGCCCAAATCTTGCGATTTTGCATAGACTTTCATTAGAAAAAGGTAAGAAAAGATAAGAAATGCCCAAATTTTGCGATTTTATATAGACTTTCATTATAAAATGTCAAGAAAAGATAAGAAATGCGAAAATTTTGCGATTTTGTATAGACTTTCATTATGAAAAGTTGTCAAAAGATAAGAAAAGCCCAAATTTTGCGATTTCATATAGACTTTCATTAGGAAAGATGACCAAAAGATATGAAAAGCCCAAATTTTGCGATTTTGTATAGACTTTTATTAGGAAATGTCAAGAAAAGGTAAGAAATGCGAAAATTTTCCAATTTCATATAGACTTTCATTAGGAAAGATGACCAAAAGATAAGAAATGCGAAAAGTTTGGGATTTCATATAGACTTTCATTAGAGAAAGATGAGAAAAGATAAGAAATGCGCAATTTTGGCGATTTTGTATAGACTTTCATTAGGAAAGTGTAGTGTCCGCAATTTTGACATATTTGTATAGGAAAGTGTAGTGTTTTGATATAGTGGACACTAGGAAAGTGTTGTGTCCGCAATTTTGACCATTTCATTAGGATTTTCCTAATGTGGACGCAAAAATCAAGGATTTCAGGAGGCTGAATTTTTCAGTGTCCAAAAATGCTCAAAACGCGATATAGTGGACATAGT